>NC_083762.1:37656716-37689216 GCF_963514075.1 Conger conger | reverse complement strand
TCATCTCACAGAGATTGACCTGCATTTACAGTGCATTACAGCACAGGCAATGTGCACAACATTTCATACCAACATTTCTACAGTTTGAGCCACACATCTCTAGTTCACTACATAATCAATGTGACATGCTTGGATAATTCATTCCATCACACAGATGTTTCTAGAGGTTTGTTCATCTCACACAGTCAATGCTACAGTTCAGCATATATGCCTGAGGCTTCCCCATCACAGGAGAATGGGTAGGTTTGTTTTTCCTGCGGGACACAGCGGGGAGGGCAAGGCTTACCATCTGCACACACTCCATGAGAGGCAAGCGCATGGCTTGGTTGCCTGAAAGTCCAATGACACAAGCTGGGGTCTCAGGTGTAGCCTCCAGTAGAGCTACAACCGCCTCCACACCCATTTTACTGCTCTGTGGAGAGAGAAAGACAGATTCAATTAGTGTAGACATGCACACACACACACACACACACACCTCTCCCACACACCACCGACGACTGATTTACTGTGCATATTCACAATTAAACGATATAATAATTGACCATCGTTGAGAAGATCTTTCTATTTTATAGTACACAATTACTATAGGTTTGTAGTGCCCTGGTTTTTCTAAACCACATCAGATCTGCTGACTCGTATGCTTTCTGCGCACACATAAATGTTACACAATCTGGCCTCGAATGCGTGTCTCAGTCATGCGACTCCCATCATGTGATCTGGCACCCCTTTCTGTGAATGACAGTTACGGGCATGACTCACCAAAACCCTGTCAAAGGCAGAGGGGGTGCCACCCCTCTGCACGTGACCCAGCACTGTCACACGCGTATCGTACCCGAGCCGCTTTACCACCAACTGCAGAGAGAGAGAGAGAGAGAGAGAGAGAGAGACACAGACAGACAGACAGACAGACATACATAGTGGTTACATTACATCCATCTGTCTGAAGGAAAATGCCCATTAATTTTTTTTGGTGCTTGGTTTACTTGCCACGGCTGGTATAAAGACATCAAACTGAACTACTACTAAAGTTGTTTCTGATCATTGATTCATATATTTCACTTGTAGAAGCAAAATATCATAATATCTGAAATGTACCTATCCAGCCAAAAACTCCCTTTTCACCCTCCCCTGAAAAAGACAGTGGTGTTCAGGCGTCTCACGGTAGAGTACAGAAAGCATGACAGACTCACATCCTTCACGTAGTTGGATGTGATGGGCTTGCCACTCTTCTCGATGGCTCCCTCTGCGATGATGACGATGTTAAGTCTGGAGCCCTTACTACGACTCTGCACAAACACAGGATGTTAGACAGGGAGCTTCCTTCATCTTATCTCCCTGATACAGGCATGCATCCCAATGTCACCTCTTTATAACCATTTCACCTGCCCAAAACAGACATGTGCCATATTACACCTGCCCAAAACAGACATGTGCCATATTACACCTGCCCAAAAAAGACATGTGCTATATTACACCTCCCAAAAGCAGGCTTATATCCCATTTCACATGCCCCACTTTTACCTCCCCGAGACGGGCACACATGTGGTCCTCCCATCCCTCCTCAGGAGGGGCCTCCGGGATGAAGAGCCAGTCAGCCCCCGAAGCCAGTGCTGACACTACAGCCAGATACCTACACACAGTATGGACACCAGTGTCAACTTTTCACTTATTTTAGCTGATGCTTTTATCCAAAGCGACTTACAGGACATTGATTAGACTAAGCAGGGGGCAATCCCCCCTGGAACTATATGGGGCCTTGGTCAAGATCTTTCAGTGGCTACACTGCGGCTTGGACCACCAACCTTCTAGGTCCCAGTCAAGCACTGTAGCCACTAGGCCATAGGCTGCCCATATGCCCAAAAACCAGTAGTATGTATCTGGTGAGTAGTTTGGGTGTGTTTTTGTAATGGGAAGCTAGTTTTAGCCAACTCCAGTTATTAATAAACACAGTTGTATTAATTGAATCTTGAACAGTTTCAACATTGTCTTTTTATAAAGACAGTTTACTCATGAACTGAAAATCTTTTTAACTCTGCTTGAGCATTATATTGCTGATTCATGCCTTCAAACTTACATTTTAGTGTGTTCTAATATTAAATATTCATGTTAAATAAATATACATTTAATTTGCACATACACACAGAAAATCGTTATCACAATCATTTTCAATGTTCCTTTTTGACTTGCTCCCACTGGTGTAAAATGACATTGACCAGCCGTCCTAATGCTTCCTTTGTTTCCACTTGATATACCCTGCGTGTGCACGGAGCAGGACTCACCCGCAGTGTCGACCCATGACCTCCAGAACAAACGTACGCTGGTGACTGTAAAGCACAACACACACGATCACGTGAGCTTCAACTCCAACTGCCCCCGCATTTTCACACACACACTGAGGTTTGAAAATCCATACGACACACATCTATTACGTAGCTCAAAAACAATAACATTAAAAGCGTGTATGGCTCTCCTCACAGGGGACGACACATTTCCCACAGAGACCAGCCTGAGCTGTGTTGTGCTACAGAGACACCAAGTGCTGTTCCAGACCAAGAGCTGTCCACAATCCTAATAATCACAGCAATCTACATCCTCGCCTGGTCTCATAACATTTGTACAACTAAAATAACATTTGTACACTTAAATATCAGTTCAGGTAGAACTACCACAAATCATTTACTAAAAAATGCTGAACATGGCATTCAACTGTTTACAAAAACATGAATAAGTTGTATGTTAAATAAATGGCAATCCTCCAAAAGTAATAAAAACCGGAAAATAATACAAACACACATACACAATATAATTCTCATTGGCCAAGAAGGCAGGTCAAGATGATTAAGTCCTCCCTGCACAACACGGTACAATATCCAGGTTCAACACTCCTAATTAGTGTATGGTTCAATATTTCAGCAGGAGGTGAAGCTTTTTTTCTGTTATCTATTTTAGTTAGTAAATCTGAAAGGGGGTGTTAGGATGCGCAGAGACTGTTCTGTTTGGTTATGTTTTCTTAACTGCATGAATGGGCACTACGACAACAGCCTGGGAACACGTCCAACCACAGAGGGGCAGGCTTGGCTAATGCTAAATAGGAAACAAGTGAACCGTGAAAGAGAAAAAACATGAAATTTGAATGAGAGGTCTGTACTCTCTCAGAGGAATGCATTCTCCTGGCACACATCCCACAATTCACCAATGCCAGTGAATCTTAGTAACTACAGGAAGACCTAGCTAGTAAACCACAGTTTCTGAATTCTGTCTATCACTAATTGTTAAAGCTAGTCATTTGTGACTAATCATTAACAAGAACATAGTCCATGATCATTATTATCATAACGTTACAGAGGAATTGTAAAACGGCTATATACTGAAAATAATCCTTGGGCATGCATGCTGTCCCACTAATAATACTTAAGGTTTTGTAATACAGTGAGCCAGTGAAAAGCTTAGTAGCCCATCAAGCTTGTTAGTGAAAATGCTACAGCATTAGAAATAAAAATGCAAATAGAAATGTGTGCATTATATAGGGATTGGTAGAGGCGTGGCTGTAACTCTGACCTCTGGGCAGTGGTGGTAATGGCGTCAGTGATCTCCATGATCCGGTGGAGGGCAGAGTCTGCACCAATGGTCATGTCCGTGCCGCAGAAGTCATTGTCAATAGAGCCCACCAGGCCAACGATGTTCAGATGTGTGTGCTGTTGAGCCAGATAATTTGTGATCCTGCCTAAAACCCAGAAGAGAAAGAAAGGCAACACGTTACACTGGGCCTACAACACAGACACATACACATTTAAAACACCACGCTAAGCCTACAGCACAGACACGTACACATTTAACACACCACACTAAGCCTATAACACAGACACACACACACACATTTAATACACCACACTAAGCCTATAACACAGAAACAGATACATCTAATACAAAACATTAAGCGTACAATAGAGGCAAAGACACATTTATTACATCACAATGGGCACCATACCGGGTCTACAACAGAGACAGGCAGATTTAATACACAACACTAAGCCAACAACAGAAACCTATACACATTTAATACACCGCACTGGGTCTATAACACAGACAAGTACACATTTAATACACTACACTGGGTCTATACCACAGACAAGTACACATTTAATACACTACACTGGGTCTATAACACAGACAAGTACACATTTAATACACTACACTGGGTCTATAACACAGACAAGTACACATTTAAGACACTACACTGGGTCTAGAATAGAGAGACAGTCACATTTAATACACTACCCTGAGTCTATAACTGACATGGCTAACACAGTGTACCAAGTCAGTAACACACACAGCAGAAAACAATGTGCTGTCTGTGTTTGAGTCAATTTAACACAGAAACGTACATTTAGGCTTTTTACAGATGCAACGTAAGTGCATACATACAGTTTTAGGCTGATGCCAAGTCACCGGGGTGACCAATATCAGTAGGTTACTACATCAGATATAAACAAGACTTCATGCACCCCTGGCATTAAAGTTGATGTTCATGCTGAGACAAATATTTTCTGTTTATATTTCAAGACATCTTTATATTTCACTCGTTCATAGAATACAACATTTTATCAATAAAATAGTGAATTACTTTTTTGAATGATTACCCACAATGGAAAAACTCCACTCTGTTGAAACAGCTGGTAGCTGGTTGACCAGTTCAGACCAGCTCATGGAGCTCAATATAGTTTGACCATCTCAAGCTATGTTTTGAAACATCTGGTAGTTGGTCATTTCCAGCTGGTCATAACTGGATTTTACATCAGGGCACTCCTGGTATTAAAATAATGTGTCATTCTTTTAATGCCAAACTGGAATGCGACTACACTAAACTGTACTGTACCGCATGGACGTGATGGACGTTTTCGAGCAGTAAACGGTCATGGAGGAAGGCCCACCTTCCTTGACGAGTTCGGCCAGCAGGCCGCTCCACTCGCTGCGGAAGATGTTGGCCCCGGTCAGGCTGCCGTCCCCGCCGCACACGCACAGGTTGGTGATGCCGCGCTGGACCAGGTTGAAGGCGGCTGCCAGACGGCCCTCGCGCGTGGTGAACACCTTGCAGCGGGCGCTGCCAATCACCGTACCGCCCTGGAGGAACAGCACAAGCTCTCCACAGGAACCAGGACCAGACAGCTGACAGGGTAGGTGTATCTGTTATGCTATGGAGCGTAGGATCAGATCTAGCTACTTAAACAGTGATGATGCCAAGTCGTCAAGGTGGCGACCAATATCAGTAGGTTACTACTGTTGGGATTACTACATCAGATATGAAGAATTTCACACACCTCTCACACACGCATTATTGCTGATGTTCATGCAAAAATGATTATAGTTGAAGACATTCAAATGCTATTGAACTGTTGTGTACTGACTTCAATCATTCCGGCAGAGTATCATGCTATGGATGGTCAGGCCACCTGCATCCCTGACACCACCGGGGTGCCATTAGTGAAATATAGGCAGCTGAATCACGTGCAAAGTAGGATGGAAACCCGTAAGAATACCCTGAGCTCAACAGGCTCATGGCACATCACGGCATATTCACAAGGCTTGAGTCAGTATCCAGAGACAGGGAAAGAGCCAAAATGGAGTCATTCAGCAGGTTTGCAACTTCAGTAGACTGAACCAGTGTACCATGAATGAGATTGGAAAAAAATGACACTTCACTACTAGGACTTGTGGTTAGTTTGAATGGCCAAGACTGATAGACTGCTCACAATGATGCAAAAGAAAATGGGAGACGCACTTTCTCATTTGTGTCTAGAGCAGGTACATTGCAACAGTGGTTCATGGCAAAGCAAATAAACACACACAGACAAGGCCGACAGAACACACCATCCAAACAACTCCACAGTCTAACAATAAGCCTAACAGAAAGCAGCATTACACACAACGGCAACAAATAACCAGCCGCAGACACGGGACTGTGTTACATTTATTTATATTCATTTACATGTTTGTCACTACTAATGCTGAGCGCTGTGAGAAATCAATGCAAACCCAGAAACAAGCTGAAGCCAGTTATTCCCACTGGGGAAAATAACCCTTGTCAAATGCAGTCTGTCAACAGCTATTCAGCCAAACTGGTGTTAATGAGCACTGCTACAGCTCATGCAGCTCACCTTTCCGGCTAATAACCAATTAGAACTAGACAGAGGAAGAGAGGAGAGAGAGACGGAGGAAAGAATGAGTGTGCACCGGAAAAAAACACCAAACAGTCGGATAACCGCAGTATCCACAGAGGAACTCAACGCACCTGTCATCAGGAACAAGATGCAGCGCTAATTAATTATTTAAAAAACAAGTGCCATTGGGTGGCTCCTCCTGTGAACTGTTCTCTAGTATGCGGATGGTCTCCATGGTCTGGTACTGAATCCTCACTGTACCAGTGCTGACTGCAGACAGCAGCCCAGCAGGATGCCACATACCTGGCCTTAGACCACAAACTAGCTTAAAGACAAGCTGAATTTAAAATTAGAGCAGCACTAGTTTCTGCGATATGATGTAAACACGAGTGAAACGGATATTCTGGGGGAATTTTTGAAGGGCGGGGAGTCGATTTGACTGACGTCAAAAGAAAAGTTCTCAACTCCAGTCCTCAGGACCCACTTGCCAGAAGGTATTTGTTGTAACCAGGAAGTGGATGGAAAAAAACCTTGATGTGAAAAGACACAAGTATTTCAATTTTGTACATTTTTTGAAAATATATACTATAAGGGGTGTTAGCAGGGTTATGCCGAATTGGCGAAATTGAGGAAAAAGTGAATTTTGATTTCAGCTTATCTTTAACTGGTGGACTGACAAGTGTAAAAAGCAGTAGCTTGACACCGTATGTTTTGGAGGAGGGAGTGTGTGTGCGCAAATTCGGAGAAAAGCAGGGCTTAAATGAATAAAAAATATATAATTTATATTTAGCAAAGATTTTCCCACTAACCATTTGTGTAGACATGAAAGCATGCCGATCATATTCTGATGCTCTCTTTCAAAAACAAAAAAGCAAAAGCAGTGAATTGTGTATTTCTTTATTGTAAGAAGTAATACGCCTGAACCATATTATTAACCTACCCTGGTGTGTACATGATCTTCAGAGACTAATGTACATCACAGCTGGGAAAAACACAAAAAAAATGTAACAAAAGAAACACAAGAAATGTTAATGAAACAAGCCATTCAGTCCATCTAGGTTCATAATTTTGCCTACAACCTCATAGTGGTGTGCACCCAGCACTGTGTGAAGCCTCATACTGATAACCCCAAAATCGCCTGCTTTTATTTTCATTTTCCATTACTGCATTATCACATGTACAGTATCTCGGATGACTTCAATAGTTTACAATGGTCCTTTACTGAAGTGTTCAGTCCATAGTTTAACAATTCATTCTCTTCAGTTGTTTTAAATCGCATTATCAATGCATAAGAACAAAACACAGAACTGCTAGGGTGTGCCATTTAAGACGCCTCAGACTCATAAGCGTCATCTAATGCACATATCCTCTCTCCTTGTTGCCTGAGAGCTAAGAGAATGCTCTTAAACTCCTGACAAACGAACTGCCTTCTCCACAGTGTTTCTGGAATATTCATCTCAATCTGTGCGTTTCATTGCCAGTATTCCTGCGGGCTGGGGAATAATCTCAACAGGGCTACTGTACATGGAGACTCAGTCTTATCTTCTTAAAAAAAGTATTGCTTACCAGCTGGATGATGTTGGTCACACTCTGCCAGTTGGCAAGCTTGATGTTGTCACCTCCATCCACCAGCCCTTGGTAACCCTGAGGGAATTTTTTATATTATATAGTTTATATTGGAAGAATTGCACATAAAATCCACATCCAGTGGCTATAATCCTGGTTTAAGCAACATCACTATGGGGTTATGCATATTACAAATTATTTTAGGGGTAAAAACAAACTAGCAAGGGACTCCGGACCGGATCTGTGCCGGTACCGGCTGAATTTGGGCCACAATTAGGGCAGATCCTGCCCGGAGTTGCTTGCTATCCAGGTAAAGGGAATGCAATTTTGTGACTGTTCATTTGCCTACACAATAGATTGAAAACTTGGTGAGAGGAACACACCTCATAGATGAGATAGACTTTGGCTCCCACATATATGCCCATCCGAGTCACTGCCCGGACTGCTGCATTCATTCCTGTTGTATAAAGTTAATGTCTAGTTAACTGGCTGCCATTATCACCAGGACACTGTTTATGCAATTCAAAAACTGTTCAACCATTTTTAAGAATATTGTGCGCACTGATTAGGTTAAAGGTTGAGCAGCAACATAACCTTGTTATTACCTTCAGTGCATAGTGCATACATTATTACCTTGATGGCATATGTATCAACATGCAGTAGCCTACAATTAAAAAGGAATATGTGGATGTCAATTTATCCAGGAAATAATTTATCAATGTACACAGTACATCTGGCAGTTGACCATGACAAAGCCAGACTCCGCCTGCGTCGCAGGAAGAAACGAAATCCAAACGCTTCCTGACAGCTGGCACGTAGAGAAGGCTATCCACACACCCAGTCACGTTAAACTGAGGTTCATTCGGTCGCAAAGATTGCAGCAGTTTACGAACAAGCATTACCAGATATGACCTTAGTAGTTCCTAGATAACTACTTACTGCTGTTACTGATTTCGCTAAAAGGTCAGTAACATAAAACAAGACTAGCCATAGCACAGCTAAATGACATTATCTCTGTCACAAACGAAACATGGCAGGGAAGCATAAGCGTATGCCCTCCATGCGTGTAGAGTGCTGCTGCACCGATAGATATCGTTCCAAGCTCGGCTGCAAGCAATATAGACTTTCCCAAGCAAGCTAGCATTGTTAATTTAGCCTAGATATTATTTGACATACAAAATCACAAATGCTGTAGGCCTACTATATATTAATAAGCAATGTTCTTCAGCAGATCACTTGTCTTTGGCTGGTTCACGTGCTGAATACGAATACGCAGATGTGGGTCTACCTTGCGCATCTCCTCCACTTGTCAGCACGGCGATGGCTTTACCAGCCCCCGTCATTCGTAGCTTCTCCAAATCCACAGACGCCATGTTGTAGGAACGACTGGAAATCTCAACCGCAGATTATTTTTCTATAAAAATGGAGAATTGCCGATCAACCCACTTCTTGAAAGAAACTATTCGCCCCCCCTCGTACGTTCTCTTCGGCTTGCTTTTTTCCTGCGAGAACAGTTGGCTCCTCCCAGCCTGACTTAATATAGTGAACGGGGATTGGTTCCTTTTCCTATTCGGCTCCTTCATTTTATCGAAGATTCACGCTATTTTTATCCTCAGTTGCATCCTACACAGTTTGGCCTACACGTTAGAGCCTATATGATACTGGTTACAAATGTGTCAAAATGAAAAATCAGCCACCTCACCCGATAATGGATAGGCTTATATTGTATGCAGTTACTAACATCTACTGTAGATAGGAATTAATGTTTTTGTAAATTCAGTTTGCTCTCACCACCAGTTTTAATAAGATACCCACAACACTGCATGTTTTTACAATCCTAAAATCTTAGATATTCATACATATAGGGCAAATTGTGATATTATAACATGAATGTATAGCTAACTCTTGTCTGCCAAAATCTGCTTTTTTCTTCACTTTTGGAAATTTGGGACACCACATTAGATCATTTGGGATACAGCATGAACGCACAGACACAAAGATATTTCATTTAATTTACTGATCATTATTTCCAAATTGTTTCCACTGTTCCTTTACCATTTCATATGGGATATTTTGTATGATAAGGCCTATAGCCAGTATGGCCAGTAGTCCTATACTCGGAAAATCATTAAAAAAAGCAAATTATTCTTAAACTGTCCCAATCCTTGCAGTGGGATAATTTCTATTAAGAAAACACACACACACACATATGCACACACACTCTCTCTGTAGAAAATACTTTGATTACTGCGTGCAGTTCTGGGGGCCGCACTATAAGAAAGATTTAGAGGCACTGGAAAAGATTCAGAGAAGGGCAACCAGATTGATTCCATGCATAAAAGATAAAAGTTATGAGGAAAGACTCAAGGTGCTTAATCTCAGTAAAAGGAGGAGCTGAGTAAAAGGAGACTTAGGGGGGATGTGAAAGAAGCTTTTCTAGCTAGACTACTACAGGCACTACAGGCAATTCTCCTGGGTGAGTTTGGTTAGCAGAACACCACGCTCAACTTCAATGAGGTCACATTATAAATACTATGTGATCATGATCACTTAGTTTATATACAAGGTCTTTGAGGTGAAAATGCTGAATGACAATTATTAGCTAAGGAGAAAAACTTATTACCTGAATTCACCCTAATTGTGGAACAGAGCATGGTAATAATTTCACAAAGTGGGTCAGCATTAGCTGATCAAGCTTATTCAAAAGACTTGAAATCATACAATAAATGTTTTTAATATTAGAATATTAATACAGAGGTTTATAACAAGGGCGGCATGGATGGTGCAGTGGGTAGCACTGCTGCCTCACAGCAAGGAGGTCCTGGGTTTGAATCCCCGTCGGCCGGGGCCGCTCTGTGTGGAGTTTGCATGTTCTCCCTGTGTCTGTGTGGGTTTCCTCCGGGTACTCCGGTTTCCTCCCACAGTCCAAAGACATGCAGGTTAGGCTGATTGGAGAGTCTAAATTGCCCATAGGTGTGAGTGAATGGTGTGTGTGCCCTGCAATGGACTGGCGACCTGTCCAGGGTGTTGTAGGGACTACAACTTCCACATTCCCACAGGAGAATTCTGCGACGTCCACCACGAATGACGTCTAACTTGGTTCAGCCAATCCCGTAATGGCGGGAGCAATAAACGGTCCCGTATAAGAGCAAGACACATTCTTGGGTTCTGGCTCTTCTGCTTCTTCTGTTCTTCTGCTTCTTCTCTTCGACGCACCCCTTTTGGCCAGTCGCTTCAGCTCATCTGCTCCGAGACTCGGACAGAGGCTGAATGCTGCACAGCGCACTACCAGGCCTACGGACACACCCAGTTACCTCGCGGTAACTACGTGGCCTATAGTGAGTGGAAATTGTTGTACGCGGAACGCTACATCAGTTTACCCCAATAAAGCCCAACAACGAAACAGCAACGAACTTTTACACCTGGAAAAGGACCAGCGGATCAGACGACAACGCGCTCGGACACCATTCACAGCACCATCGCCGCTTCTACAAGGACAGCATGTCTTTTGGATCCAGCAATGCGTATGGACTCAGTAAGAAAACAAACATTCAGGCATAGCCAGTGTTTAGTTTAGTCTTAACTGTTTTTGTGAATCTGTGTTTCAATATTTACCATCCAACCATTGTAATGTGTATGGTTAGCTACATATACATGTACGTGAATTGATTCGCCGTCTTTTGCGCATATATAGAGTAAAACTACGCAAGTAGTCCCTTCTCACAGCTAACTCTAACTCATTACCACACCCAGAACTCTAGCGACACGCGCGCTTGCGCGCGCCACACACACGCACACACACATACCAAACTAAATTTCCTTACTAACTTCCCGTTAGTTTATCTGTTATGTGTTTGTATGTTTGTTTAATAAATATATTTTATTAAACCCCGGTGTCCGTTTTGGAATCGCATAGACATGAGAGCCGAGTTAAAGCAGTCTTTCGAAGAACTTCCAACCTTCAGGTTATCGGTAGGTTTAATCATTAATATTGGTTACTTTAATTATTAATTAAAATACTAAATTTGTGGTTAGATATTTCTGATAATAGTAATTTTATGAGACTGATTACTTTTTGCAGTTGTACTGCTACACAACGTTTAACTGGCGCCCCGGTTTCGTAGAGAGTAAAATCCCTGCGTTATTTGGCGGCCCGTGCGAGGACCCTACATAATTTGGAGTCCCGTGCGAGGACCCCTACATATTTTGGTGCCCCATGTGAGGAAGACTAGCTTTGGCTCAAATTTCATGTCTTGTGACTTCATAACGAATTCCCCATCCTAATTTGGAGCTCTGCGTGAGAAAGACGAGCTTTGGCTCATGTCACGTGCCTCCAGAACGAATTCTCGGCATTCTTTCTCAGCTAAATTGCCACCAGTGCAATCTTTTGAAAATACCGCTAGATGTCACCCTTGTACCATTTTTGAAAGCCTGCATGAGCTGCTTTCTCAATATACTGCCCCCTCGTGTAACATTGTGGCATTACATTCGTAATCTTACACGGTAGTTTGTTGATTGGCATTTACCTTCCGGTATAATACGTATTATCAATAATAGTATTATTAGCCGCACTGTATTATTAATTATAATTACTTGGTCAAAGTAATTTTAATAATTAATTGAATTTTACATTTAAATCCAAATTTAATTGTAATTTCAACCAATCACATTCTGGTATTTAGGATTAATGTGATCAGCATCACAGTTCCTATTTTACGGTCTGAATATCCGCCATATGTTTGTTCATTTTGCTGTTGTTGCATTGCAGTACCGCTAGTGCAACTCGAGTCCCTGTGTGATGCTATAGCTACCTTGTACTATAGTTATAGAGAATATTCAAAGAGCGTTTTAAATTCTTTATCCTTCATCACAACTTGTATGTTGGATTGTGATATTGGGAAACAATTCATTGCCAACTGTTAGGAGCTCAGGGCCCTTGTCAAATTGTTAACTTCAAGAGTACCCTCTTAAGTTACTGATTTTAGCTTTTAGCTTTATTTGGCTTGAGATATGGAACCTATATCTATTGATGAGTACCTTTCCTTTTTAGCCCAAGGTTTAGCACCTGGCTACATAGCTTTCCTGAATCAGATGAACCTCACTGATTGTAGGAAAGAAATGTTCTCATTAATCAACGAGAAAGGTCACTCCCCCAACCATTCAAAAGACCCAATTCTAAGTTGTCTGGTCTTGAATTTTGCCAGACAGATTAGTCTTGCTCTTCAGAGCAACAAAAACTTAGACTCAGAGATGGCATACCTCAGAGGACAACACACCAGTGTTTTACTTGAGCTTCAAACTGTTGGCAAGAAAGCAGTACAATACTTGCGTGATCTGCATTCAGCCGAATCAGATCTTTGTTCCTACAGAGAGGAATTATTTCAGTTGAAGAGTGGATGCCACAAGCTACCACATCCACTCTCTTCTGTAAGCCTGCTTTCTCAGGCTTGCCCAACTCCAACTTCTCCTGCTTCCTCCTTACACCACAAGGCAGGGGAAGGGGGGTCACAAATTGATTCGGGTTTGTCAGATCCCGGTTCCACAGCTTGCTCTGATGGAGACTCGTCAGTCTCCTCAGATTGCAGTGCTGTTGACCACCCATGCAATGGTTTGCCCACCTCTTCCCTGGAGAGGGAAAGGGGGGACTCCGTCCCAACGGTGGTCCATCTCCGCAAGGGAGAAACAGTCAGGCAAGTACAGGACTGCACCTTCCATGCCCACCCCTCTAATGAGGAGGTCAGGGAACCCTCCCGTGGACACGGTAGAGGAGATCTAACGTTATTAATTGGGCACACAAAAAGCAACGCTAATCCCGCTAGCTTTCCCTTTATAACTGAGAGGATAGGTGACAGCTCTGTACAGTACACTGACAGCGACAATTCATCTTCTGCCAACCATTGTGAGAATGACAGTTTTGTAGCTCCACCCCCTAAACCAAACCGAGGACGTCGAGCTCTGCATGAAACGCATTCACATTCAAATGTGATTTCAGTCTCTCCTTCTCCAAACAGGCAGACTAGTGCAACTTCACATGGTCTTCGCTTTGAGGAGCTAGAGGCCATGGCGAAGTATGTCCACACATTTGACCCGAAGGACTCCGAATTTAACATTCAGAGTTACTTGAGGGAAGTTGACTACTGTCTCTCGGATCTGCCCAGGGCAACCGATCGAGAAAAGGTACGACTTGTATGGAAAACCTCAACCAGAGAGATCCATACATTTATGGAACAACTTCCACCACAGGTTCGTTCCAGCTATCCCAAGGTTTGTGAAGCGTTGGTAGCTGAGTACCTGCCACGGTTTGATCAGGCCACAGCCATGATCAAATCTGTGGAGGTTAAACACAGCCGTACAGAAAGACCAAAAGACTTTTACCAACGTCTTAAACATGCTTTTTTCCAGGGCAGAAACGGACCAGGCTTAGATGAAGATCAAGCCTTCAAATCCCTTTTTGTGCACAACCTGCACCCCTGTGTCCGAACTCATGTTTCACTGTTTTCAAGGGGCCAACACTCAGCCCTTGAATTAAGAAATGAAGCCCAAATGGTCTGGGACACTTTAAGGATTGTGCCCAGGAACGAGGTATTGGAAACAGCTAAGCACGTTGTTCCAACCAAGCCTGCCGGCACTTCCCAAGTTGCCCCATTAAAATCTAATGGCTCAAAACAACGGCATGTGAGTAAGTTCCCGGTTAAGAGCCACCGTGGTCGCTTCTCACACTCTGATTCCAGCCGGAATTGGAGAGAAGACCGACCCGGTAGGCCCAAGCCTCAGAGTCACCAGCATGACTCTGATAGGGAAGATACCTTGTCTGAAGAGAGCTTCTTCAGTTCCTCTGAGGACAACTAAAGCCTCTAACCTTTGTTCAGTAGTGTGTATGCCTTGAGTAACCACTCCAAAGAGCTATCTGGTCTCGTTCAACCTCCATCAAAAGACGTTGAATAAGACTGATCTATAGCCGTGGTCTCTTCACAGGCAGACTCCCAGCTGAAGCTTTGACCACTTTCTTTTGCACACCTTTCCTACCAAAGGGGGGTGGCAAAATAAACTGGTAGTTTATAGCAGCCACTTAGATTTGCATGTAGCAGCAGCAAACGCAGATCGTAAGTAGGTACTGTAGAGTTAAATCCGACACTTGTTATAACTCGTAAACGTTCATTGCTTCTTTCTACACCTACTGAACCATCGTAAAGTATTGCATGTAGAAACTACAGTGTAATCTTTACAAGTATATTGCCACACCCCAGTGTGTCTTACTCCACCTCTTCCCCAAGCAAGACAAGACCACTTGTGAGCTTACCACATCATTTAGAAATGAGACCACCTCTCTATTTCCTTCCTGATGACACAGCCATAAGGTTAAGCTTGGATACAGAAAGCTGCCCTAATTTGAAAATGCCCCCACATATTTCAGATGACAACCCTCATCAGCAACCTGACTGTAGGGACTAGAACAATTGGTCAGTCTGAACAAGACTTCCAAAAAGGCTACAGCCTCTCCATCCTAGACCCCTACATCATCTGAACATTTTCATGGCTGGGTCATTCCTGTTGGTGCTCCACCTTCTGGACACCATCCAATAACTAACAAAACACCTGAACTAACAAAACGACTAACCCTTTCACCAAGGTTTCTCATGTTTTGTGACAATGTATTCACTGTTCGACCTTAGTGTTTCACATTGTTTGTATCATGTGTTTTAGACCAGTTTAGTTAATTGTTGATAAATGCCTGGATGTTTGTCAGTCAATTGTGAACTGTGTTACCGACCCAATGTACTTGACCTGTGGACTGTGAACTGACTTTTGTGCTCTCGAGGAACACTGGCTTCAGCCGCATCCTGAGACCACAGGGGGGATGTAGGGACTACAACTTCCACATTCCCACAGGAGAATTCTGCGACGTCCACCACGAATGACGTCTAACTTGGTTCAGCCAATCCCGTAATGGCGGGAGCAATAAACGGTCCCGTATAAGAGCAAGACACATTCTTGGGTTCTGGCTCTTCTGCTTCTTCTGTTCTTCTGCTTCTTCTCTTCGACGCACCCCTTTTGGCCAGTCGCTTCAGCTCATCTGCTCCGAGACTCGGACAGAGGCTGAATGCTGCACAGCGCACTACCAGGCCTACGGACACACCCAGTTACCTCGCGGTAACTACGTGGCCTATAGTGAGTGGAAATTGTTGTACGCGGAACGCTACATCAGTTTACCCCAATAAAGCCCAACAACGAAACAGCAACGAACTTTTACACCTGGAAAAGGACCAGCGGATCAGACGACAACGCGCTCGGACACCATTCACAGCACCATCGCCGCTTCTACAAGGACAGCATGTCTTTTGGATCCAGCAATGCGTATGGACTCAGTAAGAAAACAAACATTCAGGCATAGCCAGTGTTTAGTTTAGTCTTAACTGTTTTTGTGAATCTGTGTTTCAATATTTACCATCCAACCATTGTAATGTGTTTGGTTAGCTACATATATATGTACGTGAATTGATTCGCCGTCTTTTGCGCATATATAGAGTAAAACTACGCAAGTAGTCCCTTCTCACAGCTAACTCTAACTCATTACCACACCCAGAACTCTAGCGACACGCGCGCTTGCGCGCGCCACACACACGCACACACACATACCAAACTAAATGTCCTTACTAACTTCCCGTTAGTTTATCTGTTATGTGTTTGTATGTTTGTTTAATAAATATATTTTATTAAACCCCGGTGTCCGTTTTGGAATCGCATAGACATGAGAGCCGAGTTAAAGCAGTCTTTCGAAGAACTTCCAACCTTCAGGTTATCGGTAGGTTTAATCATTAATATTGGTTACTTTAATTATTGATTAAAATACTAAATTTGTGGTTAGATATTTCTGATAATAGTAATTTTATGAGACTGATTACTTTTTGCAGTTGTACTGCTACACAACGTTTAACTGGCGCCCCGGTTTCGTAGAGAGTAAAATCCCTGCGTTATTTGGCGGCCCGTGCGAGGACCCTACATAATTTGGAGTCCCGTGCGAGGACCCCTACAGTGTATTCCTGCCTTTTGCCCAATGTATGTTGGGATAGGCTCCAGTCCTCCGGCGACCCTGTTCAGGATAAGCAGGTTAAGATAATGGATGGATGTATGGAGGTTTATAACAGGCCTAGGCCTAAATGTCTTACTGTATTCTATATATTTACAGGCAGAAACTATATGTGTGACAGGCGATTTTTTCAAATAAGTTTGAATTTGATAATCAATCGAAAGGAGTAAGTTAATCAAAGAAATGTTCAGTGAGTTTTTTCTATTGCTTGAATACATTTTGAAACTATTGGCACAGTTTAAACCTGTGAACACAAAATTCAACACCTTAAATTATCCTTAAGTCCATTAGGCACAAATAATTCAAATTCTGGGTTCAGTTTTATTCATACTCTTACAGCCAGTGAATACAAGCGACAATAAGTGTGACAAATTTATGAAAATAATACTTCTATTTGAAAAATGTATTAATAACTTTTCTTCTTTGAACCCTATCTTAATTGATGGTTACATTTCATATTTTGAGTGCAATATTAAGCAGATAAGCAAAAAAGGTTATATTGCCTATCTTAACTGAGGGTGCCAACAATTCTGGAAGGCACTATAGTACCTTGTATCAAAATGAATTGTCCAATCCCTTTGTACAGAGGTAGATGATGAACATTATTACAGGTATATAAATTACTGTGAATTCCATATACTTTTTTCTTCTTTTTCTTGATCTTTTGTTTGACCACACATTTTCATGAACATAACATCAAATACGGTGACATTCTGGTAGAGGGTAGCACCGTTGCCTCACAGCAAGAAGTTCCATGGTTTGAGTCCTGGCCGGGAGCTGGGTGGAGTTTGTATGTTATCCCTGTGTTGCCATTCCAACGACATGCATGTTAGGCTAATTGGAGAGAGAGGGCACATACACCATTGTGTGAGTGAATGATGTGTGTGCCCTGTGATGGCAACCTGTCCGGGGTGCATTCCTGCCTCTCACCCAATGCATTCTGGGATAGGCTCCAGCACCTGACCAGGAATAAGTGGGTTAGATGATGGATGGATGACATCAAAGGGCCCCTTGCACAATGCACCAAGGAAAGGATCATCTCACATACCTTATCCTGGCCTGACACTACTCTGCAGTGATGTCATTGCATGCTTTGTCTTTAGTTTGATTAAGGGCAACTTGTTGGTCACATTACTGATCGTAAACATTTCACCTTTAAACAGAAAGAAATTAGGGAAATACGGTGGATGGAATAGTCATCTAAACTGCTGGTGTTCTGAAAATCATGGTTGCACCAGTAGAGTGGTGAACGCTTGCACTCATACAAAGAGGTTTTCACCAGCCTGGCTCAATTTCTCATTGAACTCATCCAAGAATATGATGGGAGGGGGTGTAAGGAATCAGTAGCTTGCCGGCAACCCAGAACACCCTCATCCAAAATGGTAGCACAGAAATTCAAGATTACCCCCTTGCTGTCCAGGCATGAGACTGTTGCCCTTTGCTCTGTGATGTTCTGACCCCTTCTCACCATGTTGAACCAGCTTCATCCACAAAATGATTTTATGTTAAGTCACATGTATGTAATGTAATGTAATGTCACAAAAGCCTCCAGTTCGAGATAAAGAGAGAAGAAAAACACAATACAGTGCTAAACATTCAATACGCTGTGACATAGGAATATGCAATCATTTTTTGTTGTTTTACAGTATAACACTATAGAAATATGGAACTCACAGTCAGACTGTACCTGGACATCTTGGACTAGCAGCTTCATGTGTTGGTTTTTCTTGTCAAAAGGTATAATAGATCTACTACATTAGTACTTGCCGCCTTTTCAGAACATAAAAATGAACGAAACAACTCAATGAAATAAAGAATGGTTCAGTAAGGACAAGCAGTTTGAATCTGAAATAAATGTGAACACTGTGCCAATAATAATATAAAAAAGGTGAGTCAATTGTACCATTGTCCTGTGGTGGCCTTGAGATTAAAAAAGAAAAGAGCACAAAGTATGAGTCAGACAAAAGTGAAATGTATAATTTCGAAAATGCCAAGGAGCCTCAAGAAAAGTTGTTGTTAGATCACTGGTATTAAAGATTAAAGAATCTAAAACAGGATCAGGATGTAAAAATCTTCTTTGTTGCCTTCTCTGGATGTGCTTAGTGTAGGGAATGTTGTTGCGTTTAGATTATTATCCATGATGGAAGTGCAGCCTTTAACTGTCTGTGTACACAGGCTTGGAAGTGGGTCACACAGCTCCCTGCGGCGTGACCCAGGAAGTGACCCCTTGTCCTCACCATTCAGCCTCAATCTGCTCCTGAGTGGTGAGCTCTACTCAATGGACACATTCTGTTTAGACAGATACAGTATGCTGACATATCGCCCCTCAACTGTAACAAATATGTCATAACACACATTGCATAGTTCACCCATTAGATGCGTGTTAACTGCTGATTTTCATTGTGCACATTTGGATATTTATTGTGAATTTACTTTAACTGTAAGGAAAGACGTTTGCCTTTTTTTCACACAATGTATAAGACATTACCCTTTTCCATACAATGTGTGCAATAATATTCCCAACTAGAAAACGGAACGGGAAAACCCAAACTAAGAAGAAAGTGAGAGATGTTCATTTGGTACAGTACATCAGCTTTTATTCCATGCAGTTGTTTGCTTTAATTTTATTCCTCCTTAGTTCCCACTGCACTGTACACTGGCTAATACAGGAAAGGACCAGGACTGGGTGATAAGGAAGCCATTCAAGAAGACAGAGCATGGGTGACTGACAGAGAGACAGAGGCTAAGGGCTAGGACAGCTCCCTCCATGTGAAATCTGCCACGTCTCAAACATCCCAATACGTACAATGGAGTAAAAGTCGCTGTTGGCATTTGTAACTAAGCTAATTGGAGTTAGAGAGATAGAGAAAGAGAGAGAGAGAGAGAGAGAGACAGAGAGAGAGAGAGACAGACAGAGGAGTGGAGATTCACAATCAGCTTAATGACATCAGAGGTCAGAAATGACAGTACAGTGTTCATTTTGTTCCTGTGTTGCTGTGATGCTCAAGCATTTTGCTGAAGGGTTGAATTTGAGTCTCTGCTTTGGATGACAATACTAGTTTTATTGAGAGAAATACGCAGCCTCTCAAGATGGCTAGCTTCAATGTTCTGCAAACCAAGGCGGAGCCTCGCGGCTAAGCTTTTCCCCAGTTTGATCTAATAGGACGTTAGGTGACTCAGGGTCCTGGTTACTTGAGGGCACAGCGACAGAAATAGCAGTCGCAGGCACCTGCCAGGGGGGTGCTGTTAGAATGCCACGGCCATTTTACAGCCCCGGACTTCAGCAGGGACTCCGGTCGAAACATGGCGAGGTATTGTAAGCCGAGAGAGCCCATTATTTTTCAAAAACAGAGCAGCTTCTTTTGTGAGGAAAGGTAATGACCGGTTCTCACAGACGAGTCTGTTTGGGACGTGAGACAAAAAAGGTTCTCAGAACACGCTGTCCTTCTAAGCGACTGGCTCAAGTTGCTCTGTGTACTTCTGGTCAGAAAAAAACTCCTTCATTCATTATAACCTTGATGTGGTTTTACTCCCAACATCCATTAGGTGACCTTTGCCTGATACGAGAAGAACAGAGCCAGGTAAGACTATTTTTCTGCAATACAGATATAACAGGTTTTTCCCACCATAAATTAATTCAATAATCAATGTAGGCCAGCTACAAAACAAAGGTTAAAACGTTAAATTAATACGTTAAATTAATCAGAATTTACAAGATCGGTCCCAGCATTTCTACAGATAAGACATCGTCCTTCAATCTTAAAGACCTTCACCCATTTCCCAATAACATTTGAACACATTAGCTTCTTAATACCATTTGGACAGAAGAATGCATGGGGAGGTGGGGACACAGAACACCTCAGGAAGGAAGGAGGTCTGGTCTCCCTGGTCAGTATCAGCGGACAGTAGCACACCATAGCAAAATCCTGCTTACAGAACAACATGCTACTCAAAGTCCACAACACCCAAATCTCCTGATCGGTGAAGGGTGGGACATGGCTTGCAACCCAAGTCACATGATACTGGTCAGGTATGTCTCAGGTGCTAGACACATTAATGACAGGGAGTTCACAGACATCACGGGAATGGACGTTCTTTAAAGATAACATATCTGCAGCACACAATATTAGTGCTTTGTGACCAATACAAAAACAACACTGAGGATCCAACTTCATCGGTAATGTGGCAAGCTCAACCCTTTCTACCCAGTAGCTGTCACAACAACAGCTGAGCTCAGCGATGCCACAATTACTAAACCCTTCATTTAGCCCGAAAGTAGGAATGCATGATAATTTCATCTTATTCTGACTGGCCATCAACCTGTGTACAAACCAAATACACTGATAAATCAATACAATGATACAAATAAAAACAGATGCAGTATCCCTTTTTTTAAATAAGCAGAGAACACAGAAAAATACGGCCATCGTGAGACTATTTGATGAGCAACAGAAATACAGATGAGTAAACATTAGGCGTTGAGCACTGGACTGGAATTGGGGGGGGGGGGGGAAAGACGTATTGCAACTGAATCCTGGGTACCCATCTCCACCTAGTGGACACACATAGCAAAAATACTGCGTGGCATTTTCACTCGACTGTTATTCAATACCTGAGCATCCAACGTGAAAAGCGACCATTTGGCGGCGGCGTTCATCGTAAATTAACATTTTAAAAATATATATTTATATTTTAAAAAGAGCTGTTCATCGCTAACCGCGGTTCCTCGGTGTATCATCGATATGTCCGTCCAGCCTGCTGGATGAACCTAGGTCTCCTGAGTTATTATTTCTGCATTATTGCTCCGTTTCTTTCATGAACCAATCATGGGGAGGGGGTGGGGTCTGGTGCCTGTCGCTGCTCCCCGCCCCCCGCCCCCCCCTTAGATCTGTCCCTCACTCTTTAAGCTGTGCTTCCACATGACAGAACAGTGTTGTGCAACATCCAGCTATCAAAGAAACGACAAAAGAGCCAGTCAAAAGGGGGGCTTGCGGACCTGAGCGAACATTTAAAGGGATACTGCATGCTGAAAGGAAATATATCACACCAATTTAAACATCAAGTAACTCTGAGAGTCCAAGCGCAGAGAGCGTTTAGGTCCCTGCCTCTGGAATCCACAGGAACTCACTCGGTGACGTTCCCGCTTCTGTTCCAGCCCAGGTTTTTCCCACATATCTTCTGAGAGTCCACTGGCGAAAGACAATTCAACACTGGTTGGGTTGTTGTTCAACACTTCCCAAAACGAATCGGGAAAAAATATATTCAATAACGGAAAGGAAATAACGCAAAGCAGGGCGATGGTCTCGGACTGGAAAAGGAGAAGCTGGGTTAAGCTGGTTGAATTTTGCCGTCTATATAAACAGGGTCTGAGTCTTGTTTCCCTGGCAACATGACTCATGCTCGTGACAGTCTTGCATTAGAGGCTGAGCAGACATGCTAAGTGGAACATTAGGAAGGTTCTGGAATGATTCATGGAGGAGTTCTGGGGGGTGGGGGGTGCTGTTCATGCTGGTGTTCAGGCTTATCCACCTTCTCCGTTCACCTGGAGGTGGTGAGAGGGGCTTGCTTCTGTAAACTCAGAAGGAAAACAGCCAGGCGTTTGCTCTCGGGCAGTTGAGAGAGTGGGACAGTGCTTGCTCCTGGGAAGCTCTGGGGCAATGCTACAGTTAAACGTACCCACTCTGGTCCTGTAGAATGCACTGTAACTGGTCGACTGAGATTAGCTGCCCCTACAGGGGTGGAGTCTCAGGTAAATGGCAACGCCTAGAGGAACAGGTTCTGAGACACACCATACCCATGATGCCGGCGCAACCACACCCGGAAACCAGCCTCTATCCCAGCTGCACAGGATCGTCATACAGTACTCTACGCAAATATACTCCTAGCTACTCATTATAACGTTTGTGTTTTTTGTTCATCTTTACAGTTAAACTTCAAAATAAATGATGAATGTTGAACTAGCTACATTAAAACTGGCCAAATTGGGATCCCTGTCTTCCTTGCTGAGAGGTGGTCCTGCCGGGGGCCGGCACTGACGGGGAGGGGGGGGGGGTGCTGTTAGAAGGCGGTTTGCGTGTGGCGTGATGTATTATTGCCGGTGTAGAGGGTGTAGGGATTGAGGTCATCTTGGGGGCAGAGAGGGTGGAGATCACCAGGTGGCAGGCTTGTTTCTCACGGTGGCGTCTGAGCACTCAGCCTCAGAGGAATCGCAGTCCGTCTGTCCGAAGTGCAGCGGGTTCTGAGGGAACACGGGATACAGAGAGACATTCACCCGGTGTGCAAATACAGGCGAGACTCAAGCTGGGTTGTACAATTGCAGCAGAAACAAACTTTAGAAGTACACTTTGTATGAACCAAATGAAACAAAACGCAGAGCTGAAAAGCTACAGTTTGGTTTGGTTTATTTTGCCTTTATTGTTTTAGCTTGTTATTTTGATCCAGATCCCTTGAGGGTGAAGGGAGAAGACTTTTTGGTTTATTTTCAGTTTGCTCTCCCTCCCTTTCCCGCTTCTGTTTGTAAATAAAGTGTCCGGACTTTTGATATCTCCCTGTGTACAGCTCATCTATGATATACTTATTTCTGGGGTTTCGCAGAGCATACTTTTCAGAGATAAACAACCATTTTGGTCCTATATAAATATGACACACAGCTTCGCTAATGTATTCCTTCAACGACAACAGTGGCAGATGATCATGGCCGTGGAAGGGCAGAATGTCTTACACTTCAACTGTACTGTTGGAAAATAGTGGAGGATATTTTTCTAATACTGCCCATCATGTACTAAAAATGACACACTAAACAGTTCACATAAGTAACACATACATAACAGAATGCTTAGTAGATGGTACATACTTCGAGGACACCGTTATGAGGCTGACTTGGACACAGCCATACTCTCTTTCCTGTCTCCTCGTCTGATTGTATGGATGAACACACCATCTTCTGTTTTATTGCAGCGCTAAATAAACTAAAGCGCAACTGCTAAAAAAGTTATCCTTTTTAATCTGCAGAAAGATTTTAACTGCCTTGTTTCCAGAGGTTCTCACAACCGCCAGAATCTGAACTTGCACCGTCCATTGGCACAGAGCATCGCTAAACGAACAGTTTGAAGCCGCAATGAATATACGCACGTTAGCGTTGTTGGTGTATTCGGCTCTGGTTGATCTTTGGCCGAGTTAGCCTTTGTATCAGGTATACACCCAGTAACTCTCTGTGTGACTCTACACCCAGAGGACTGTGAGTGCAGGGAGGACCTGCTCTCCAGTGCAGTTTAATAGCTCTTCATCACAGTCCTCCAGGGCTTACAGTTACGGGTACCTTTCAATCAGCGTGACGTTTACACCTGCCATCCCGGGTCAGTCCACTCCCAGAGCGCATAAACAATGAAGACGCTGTGGCTGAAAGCCAGCGAGCAGCCTCTGAGCCTCCGCATGCACTAGAGTAACTAAACAAGCTCTGCTTTCAGACGGAAGCCAATTTGTTAAAGACCGTGTTGGACTCTAACCATAGGCACCATAAAAGTAGGTTCCATAAAATAAGAAAGTTCACTCTCTGAAGTTTTTTTTGATGTTACTGCAGATTTCATGTTGTCAATTGGCCCAGAGATTGTCGTCAATGAAGGATGTTTTAGATATCTTCTCACAACCTGCCAGCACGATGAGTTTGCCATTTAAAACAAGAAAATGCATTACATTACATTATAGGCTTTTGGCAGACACTCTTATCCCGAGCAACAAAACTAAATGCATAACCATAAGCTGAAGAACCCGAGAGGGAAGTACAAGTTCCGACAGCTAGGAAAGACCACAAAGATAAGAACTAGGACCTTGTAGATTACTCTCATGAGACGGACAAAGAAAAGCAATAAAACCATTTTGGCACACATAACGCAAGCAATAATAAAACAAGTATACACAAGTATACAACTCCGCTGCAAAGCGGAACTATCCCTGTAATTTGGTTATCATAGTTGCGTATAGCTATGCACCACGGGATCATGCACTGTATCCAGAGTATGAATGGAGTGGAAAGTGCAGACAGGGGAGGTGTGGGGTCAGGTGTGAGTCAATAAGTGTGCTAAGAAAAAATACTGTATTGAACCCTGTGGGGTAATTTGTCCTCTGCATTTGACCCTTAGTTACTTAGGAGCAGTGGGCAGCCATCGTGCAGTGCCCGGGGAGCAATGCGGGGTTAAGGGCCTTGGTCAAGGGCCCAACTGCTGCATGGACCTTATCGTGGCTACACTATGGACCATTGTAACCTTCCAGGTCTCAGTCATGTACCCTCTACTAGAGGGGCAGCCTGATACTTTATGTGAACCGTACCTTATCCGACCTGTACTGTAGCCGTTCTAATGATCTTTGGCACGCACTTATGTATATCACTTCAAATAAAATCATCTGCTGAGGGGCAGCTGCTAGCCTAGTGGCCAAGTACAAGACCGGGACCTGGAAGGTTGGCGGTCCAAGCCCTGGTGTAGCCACGATAAGATCCATGCAGCTGTTGGGCCCTTGTCCACTGTCTAATCTGTAAGCAGTCATTTGTAAGCTTTGGATGAAAGTGTCAGTTAAATAACTTTAATGTGATGTAATGGGTTAGATGCAAGAGGCCATAGGAGGAGGAGGAGGAGGAGGCGTGGACGCTGACCTCGTAGGCGTGTTCGTCGGCACACAGCTTCCCCAGGGAGATCTGGGTCTTGACGCGGCGCACGGCGCACTCTTTGTCGGACAGGCCGTCGGACTGGGTGGAGATGTCGATGGGGATGTCGGGCGTGTGGGACAGCAGCTCGTCCAGGTGCTCCTCCTGGCTGGCGCTCAGACGCTCCAGGGGCCCGCTGTGAGAGTGGTCGCTGGTGTTGCCCTCCTCCCCGTCCGACACCGACAGGTTCTCCGAGCTAAAGGTGGAGTAGGACTGGAAGCTGCTCATGCAGCGGTGAGGCCTGAGGGCGAGGAGCGGGAGAACATCCGAAAATACATTCATCTGAACGACCGCTTCAACCCTTTCAGTCCCGAGACTGAAGCCGAGCTACCGAAGTGCCATACTGAACTTTCATAATTTTCTGAACCAAAGCCGAAACCCTGTGAGATTTCAGTGGAGCCACTTCATATTGGGCTTGGGACTGAAAGGGTTAGTCTCATTATGAGACTTTAAGTCTTATTTCTATAACTTCTTTGCTAAATTAGACAAAAAAAATTGGCGAGGAAACTAACTGAATGGATGTGGCTAGCTTACCTTTGTCTCCGTGGAAACTCCACTTCACTGTCCACCTCCCCCTCTTCCTCTTCAGACGACTCATCACCACCCTGACAATACCAGGAGCAAGCATAAGAACACCCTTATCCACCACTACCATCCATACACAGGGCTCAGCCATTGAACACTATATCCATTATCATCAATACACAGGGCTCAGCCATTGAACACTATATCCATTACCATCAATACATGGGGCTCAGCCATTGAACACTATATCCATTATCATCAATACATGGTGCCGAGCTATTGAACACCACATCCATTATTTTCTGTACACGGAGCTCAGCCATCAAACACTGAAATCAACAGAAACATAATCTCAACTGAAAACTGGATTCGCGCATTGCGCGTGTTCATTTCCTCACGGACAACAGCACAGTCGAGGAGCACCAACGCGTTCGCGAGCACCTAGCGTCAAAAGCCGGCCTCACCTTCCTGAGAGGTCGCAGGGCGCAGGGAAGCCGGTGCGTGGACCCCCGCTCCTGCCCCGCCCCGTCCTCCCGGGAGCCTCCCTCAGGGGCACGGGGAGCGACGGGCGGGGCCTCCTCGCAGGTGCTGAGCAGGGAGTAGTGGGGCAGCTCGGGGTGGCTGGGGGCCGGGGGGGGGGGTCTCCTGGCAGCGCGGGCAGCCAGGGAAGGGGTGCGCCTGGCAGCAGGGGCAGAGCGGGCCGGGGCCCGGGGGGCCGGAGCTGTGCTGGCGGGCGTCGGCCTGGCCGGTGGCGGATATGAGGTCGGGGCCGGAGCCGGAGACGCGGCGGGGCGGGTGGTCGGTCTGAGGGCTGCGCAGGGCGGCTGCCGGGCCGAAGTAGCGCAGGTTGTTGGCGCAGTTGGCCACGGCGTCCTCGCGGCCCTGCAGGGGGAGGGGGAGGGCGCCCTCCGGTGGCGGGAGGTGGTGGTGGTGGTAGTGTTGCTGCAGGGGGAGCTGCTCTTCCGGGGCGGACGCTCCGGGTTTCAGGACTCCCGGGAAGTCGCCGTGGCTGCCCTTGCTGTTGGCCCGGCGGTGCCGGGGCTTGCTGCGGTAGCGGGATTTGCCAGGGGGAGTGGAGACCCGGGGGCTGGCAGACAGGGGCAGGGGGGAGGGGAGGACCTCCACACTGGGGATCACGTCCGAACGGAGCAAGTCAGGCCTACGGGAAATGGGCGAGATGTCAGAGGCCAGCTTTGGGCGACAGATTTCAACACTGCACTGCCACGGGAAATGATAAGGGTACTCACTCAATGAATGTTAATGGCATCAAACAGTGGAGAAGAAATGAATAAACTGTGAGTTAATTAAACTGTAGTGTTGAAGGGCAGGGTGTTAATCATACTCCAGGGAAAAGAGCAGTGTGTTAAATTGTACTGTGATAGACAAGGGCAGGGTGTTATTCAAACTGTAGGAGAGAAGGGCAGTGTGTTATGTGTACTTTATAGGTGAAGGGCAGTGTGTTATGTGTACTTTATAGGAGAAGGGCAGTGTGTTATGTGTACTTTATAGGAGAAGGGCAGTGTGTTGTGTACTTTATAGGAAAAGGGCAGTGTGTTATGTGTGCTTTATAGGAGAAGGGCAGTGTGTTAGTCGTACTGAAGAGGTGATGCAGTGTGCAAACTCTACTGTGTGTTAATTGTACTGTGTGTTAATTGTGACCTCTGACCTCTTGGGTGTGGGCACCCCTGGTTTGTGGGACATGCTGCCCTTCTTCTTAATCAGTTTCTCCACAGCATTGGGCCTCACGATGGGGCGGACCAGGTGCCTCTTATACGTGCCGGGGTACTTCTTCTCCACCGCCTGTTCTCTCCTGCAGGGAACCAGGAGGTAAGGTTCTGCTTCCTTTAGGTCATCGGAGTGTGTAATAAAAATGTATTTAAAGGCCCACACGAATCAGGGCTTCCTAGTATCTGACGACAAAACATTTGCAAAAATCAGTGACGTAGGTTTTTACAGAAGTCCCTAACCCTGCCCCCAGAGCTCAATTCCCCTCCCCCTCTGGCTCCTGTGGTCAGCTCTCTGTGTTAAGTGGTGAAAGTGTAGCTTAAGTGGAGATAATACAATTGCGAAAGGCAGGGAGAGGAAGCAAAATGGTAAATAACTAACTGACAACTAATCTAGAAGATCAACAGGGTTCTCAAAAGATATCCTTGGTCTCAAAGAGGCAGATAAGGTAGGCTCAGAGGTTTATATTTCACAACGTCATCCGATTGTAGTGTAGGTAGTATGTGAGATTAAAAACATAATTGATGGATGGTTAAGGCCTATGTTAAAACCCCAGCACATATTTGCTGACGTGTGACGGTGTAAATGTGGATTAGCATGGCACATTCGTATTTGGTCTGAGAACTGTGTGCTGGTTCAAAGTTGAAGTTCATGATTGATTGTGATATTAATGCTTCACTGTAATGTGCGGGTCCAGGATATTTGGCACAAGAGCTACCAGAAACAATAAATTGATAACAAAGTCCAGTATCATGGAGATTGTTCCTGTAATAAAACATAATTTATGATCAAGTTACTGGGAGTTTGTGTTCTGTAAACACCTAAAATAAACAAGTTTAACAAGAGACAAGTTTAACACAGCTACGTTCAAAATCCTGAAAAAGACCAGCTCCAAGATGTATGGTGTTCTAAAGGGTTCTAGGCAGGAGGTTCTAAGAACTGGAGGATTCCAATGGCAGACAGGAGAATCTAACAGTAAAGCTGCTTTCACATGACAAGAATAAACTGCTGCATTCAACACCAAGTAAGGCCGTGACTACACATGGGAAGAATCAGGCGCCGGTAGTTGTTGAAACTCGTCATCATCCATCAAGGAAGCCGTTAGTTTGTTAAACTGTAACAAGCCGCAACAGCATCTGATTGTAGTTGTCTGCAGTTATAAAGGGCTAAATTATGGACTCGCTTTGTGAAAACAAAAAAAGGGCAGGAGATTCTAAGGACAGGGGATTCTAAAGGCAGGGGTTCTAAGGACAGGATGTTCTAAGGGCAGTAGGTTCTAAGGACATGATGTTCTAAGGACAGTGGGTTCTAACGGTAGTGGGTTCTAAGGATACGATGTTCTAGGGGCAGTGGGTTCTAAGGGCAGTGAGTTCTAACGACAGTGGGTTCTACGGACAGGATGTTCTAAGGGCACGAGGTCCTAAGGGCAGTGAGTTCTAAGGACAGGATGCTGTAAGGACAGTGGGTTCTAAGGACAGGATGCTCTAAGGACAGTGGGTTCTAAGGACAGGAGGTTCGTAGACATACTTCATGAGCTCCTTCTCCCGGACCTCCAGCTGCAGCATGATGGCACTCAGCTCCATGTAGAGGTTGTTGGCTCTCTCCAGCTTCCTCTCATAGTGCTCCCGAATGTCAAGGGCATGTCTGGAGGGGAGGGATAAAAACAGAGAGTTGTTCAGACAAGTGCACAAACACGCACGCACGCGCGCACGCGCACACGCACACACGCACACACGCACATACACACACACACACACACACATGGTCAGGAGGCGAGAGCACACATCTGTGTCTCTGTCTCACCGGAGTTCATCTCTCCGCCGGCGGATCAGCTCCTCGTCCAGCCGATGGATACAGGTCCCTTCACTCTTTATCTTCTCAAAGTGCTTCTTCACCTCCTCTCTCCACTCGGCCTGAAGAATACCCAAACACACACACACGCACGCACACACACACATACACATACACACATATACACATACACACATTCACATTATATACATGAGCAGAGGTGCACACGCACGCACACACAGATATACACACACACACACACACACACACACATTACAAATATCAATATTGAATTATACTCAGTTCTAATAATAAGTTGTACTGTTCCGCTGCCTGTACTGTTCGGAGCTCACCTGGGACTTGAAGTAGGTCTCCTGAGGGGTGCCCAGCACGTCAGAGGAGGCGATATCCAGGTGCAGGAGAATCTGCCGGAACGACGGCCTGTTCCGTGGCTTTCCCTGCCTGCACGGCCGAGAGGGGGAGGGAAAGAGAGAGACAAAGGAGAAGAGGAGGAGGAGAGAGGGAAAGTAAGGGAATGCGAGCAAGGGAAGAGAGGGAGAAAGAGAGCAGGATAAGATTGGGAAGAGACTCAGAGAGAGTGTGAATGAAGCTGCTTTAGGCTGCTTTAGTCTCTCATACACTGTTGCCATTCAGAAGTGTGTCTGTGTCCATCTGGGTGTGCGGCATGTGACAGTATGTGTGTGTGTGTGTGTGTGTGTGTGTGTGTGTGCGTGCGTCCTGAGGCCATGTCTGTAATGCTGGGGTTCCCAAACCTTTTTCCAACGTAACCCCAAATTAATGTTCACAAACCTACATGACCCTAACACCCCACTGACACACGTCTTGGGCCTAACAACACCCTTTAGCCAGGACTATACTGGAAAAATACCACAACCTCTCCTGCCTCAGTGCTTTATTATAGTCGGGTTGTTGTAATGTTAAACATGTAGTGGCCTACATTCACATCTTTTAAAGAGACAAAAATTACATTTGATCTTTTTAAAGATTTTCAGGCGACCCGACCCACAACTTGGGAACCCCTGCTGTAATGTGACTGTGTTCTGAATGTCTGAACAGGTAGACTTGCACAGCGCTTACCATGTCTGTAATGTGACTGTATTCTGAATATCTGTAATGTGACTGTGTTCTGAATGTCTGTAATGTGACTGTGTTCTGAATGTCTGTAATGTGACGGTGTTCTGAATGTCTGTAATGTGACGGTGTTCTGAACGTCTGTAATGTGACGGTGTTCTGAACGTCTGTAATGTGACGGTGTTCTGAATGTCTGTAATGTGACGGTGTTCTGAACGTCTGTAATGTGACGGTGTTCTGAACGTCTGTAATGTGACTGTGTTCTGAACGTCTGTAATGTGACTGTGTTCTGAACATGTGTAATCTGACTGTTCTGAATGTCTGTAATGTGACGGTGTTCTGAACGTCTGTAATGTGACGGTGTTCTGAACGTCTGTAATGTGACTGTGTTCTGAACGTCTGTAATGTGACTGTGTTCTGAACGTCTGTAATGTGACTGTGTTCTGAACGTCTGTAATGTGACTGTGTTCTGAACGTCTGTAATATGACTGTTCTGAACGTCTGTAATGTGACTGTGTTCTGAACGTCTGTAATGTGACTGTGTTCTGAACGTCTGTAATATGACTGTGTTCTGAACGTCTGTAATGTGACTGTGTTCTGAACGTCTGTAATATGACTGTGTTCTGAACGTCTGTAATGTGACTGTGTTCTGAACGTCTGCAGGGGGACTCTGCTCTCACCACGTCTGTAATGTGACTGTGTTCTGAATTTCTGTAATGTGACGGTGTTCTGAACGTCTGTAATGTGACGGTGTTCTGAACGTCTGTAATGTGACTGTGTTCTGAACGTCTGCAGGGGGACTCTGCTCTCACCACGTCTGCTTCATGAGGATCTTGAAGCCGTCGGGGCAGGTGGAGGGCACGGGGAGGTGGAGGCTGTTGCTGCCCACGCCCCAGATGATGGCCGAGGAGTCCACGTCCTTGTAGGGGATCTCCCCCGTCAGCAGCTCCCACAGCACCACCCCAAACGACCTGCAGGGGGCGGCAGGGAGGCACACAGTGGGTGCCAGTCACTCATTCCAGGTTACGCAATGAGCCGGTACTATTAAGCTCAGTCCTGGACTAAACTGAGCTTCATATGGAAAATCTCCATTTAAGACTGCATATAGTCGAGGACTATGCTTAAGCTGTGTCTGTGAAACTGGCCCAATAACTATTCCTCATTATGTTTGTCACTGAACGCTGTGGATTCAGCGCTCAACGTAAACTGTGATAGAGGGAAGCATGCAGTAACAGATGTCATAAATACCCATTGTTTGATGTTCGGTGTCAGGACCTAGTAAACCATGTTACAGTAATGGACAATAGGAAGTCCTGTTTGGGTAGTCTCACACTAATCAGACCTGGGTCACAATCGCAATCGTTTTGGATTCACATACTTTTCTCCACTTGATTGAGCATGCCTGCTGTACTGGACCTTATGAAACACTCTCAGGAAATGCAAGCCAGGCGAGATCAATCGAGCACAGAAAAGTATTAAAATGTAAAACAACTATATTTGACCCAGGTCGGAAATGCACTCGGTTTGCCGTATGAATACGGGGACCCGGTAAACCATGCTAAGGGCCAGCAGTAAGCCCTGTTCGGGTAGTGCTCACTCACCAGATGTCCACCTTCTCGGACACGGGCTCGTTCCGGATCACCTCGGGGGCCATCCAGGCCACCGTCCCAGCGAAGGACATCTTGGTGCTCTTGTCGCTGAGCTCTTTGGAGGTGCCGAAGTCAGAGATCTTCACAGTGTCGTTGTGTGTGACGAGCACGCTGGCGGGGGAAAGGCAAGGGGGTCGAGATGAACGAAGGTCGCCAAGACCATGTGGAAGCAGGCTATGTTCGTTAGTTTGCGTGTTAGTATGCTTGT